>NC_056746.1:162097652-162137652 GCF_019279795.1 Protopterus annectens | reverse complement strand
CTTGCCTAAAAAAGGCACTATGGGGGTGGCAAGAGCCTTAGCCAATATCTGGAAGCCCAGTGGTGACAGGTGCAAGCCATCCCTTGCGAAGCAGCGTGGCTTGTCCAACATGTCATCCCAGGCAGACAGACATTGGATCCCCTTAGAATGACACCAGTACTTGAGCCAATTATTAAAGCTGATCATCTTGTCTTTGTTTTGTGGCATCATTCTTGGTGAGGGCAAGATGCTGCTCAGGGTCAGGGTCATACCAGCCTGGGCTACATAATCAGAGAGCTCCTCTATGTCTCTTTTCACGTAGTCCAGGGAGGTACGTCTCAGGTCATTCATGCCAGCATGGACAATGACGGAGTCATATTTGTACTTGCTTTGGAGTGACCTGAGTGCGTGTGTTATGTGGCGGATCCTAGCTCCCGATAGGCAGCTCACAGTCACCCTCTCCTTGTTCAGCCTGGTAAGCGGGACATCAGTGTGTCTGACTATAGAGTCACCTATTACTAGTGTATCAGGCATGGTGTTTGGCCTTAAGGGCTGTGATTGGTTGACACACTGATTTATTGAAGGATGTGTTGCATGTGTTTTGTTTTGAGGTGGTGGATTTTTGGATGTCTGCTTTGGGAGCCTCTGTTGTTTTGGTAAGTTTTTTATTAGAGCCTCTGAGTATGTCTTTGTGTTTTTATGTGTTTGGTTTGCAGTTGTGGTAGGTCTATGTGGAACTGGATTTGTTGTGTGTGTGGTTACCATATCCTCCTGTCTGGTCATGCCAGCCCTGAGCTGAGAGAGTTCAGCCTCCAGTTTGGCTATATAGTTGCATCTCTCACATGTATTTGTGTTTGTTGGGAGGAGGAGAGGGTTGTCTGTGTACATGAGACAATTGTAGCATTGTCTTAAGATACCCAGATTAACCAGATGAACTGGAGAGGACACCAGTAATCTACCACTCGACATGCTAGAACAGTATAAGGGAGTGCTGTGCCTGTTTTCAGATATAGAACCCCCTCACCAATCTCTGCAAGTCTCAGCCCCAAATGCCTCTCTACTTGGTCCTAATTCACCAACTTATTTTGGTGAGGTGGGAGATGGAAATCTTTTGGCTTTGGTGAGATCGTACAGCTGAGTCACTCCTGCCCAGAAATGCTAGTCATTACCCAAGATTGCATTTAGTGATGGCTGCCCATGTCCAGTAGAGTTGTGGGCTCTATCCTCGGTAATAATTTATGGTGCCCCATCCACTCGTCCAGGTTCCTCTTGAACAGCAGAGTACGGGGGGGGGGGTTATAACTTCTTTTGCTCTTGAGGTGATGCCTTTTTCTGATCAAGTGTGCTATGTGGAAAGCTTTCCTTACTACAGTAGACACTTGGTGGTCAAGGTTAAGGTTGTAGTCAACTTGTAATCCCAGGTCCCTTACCACTTCATGGGTACTTAGGTTATTGTTACTGATTTGATAGTGTGAAGGGTCATTGTTTGTGCCAAAGGGAATAATGATGCAATTCTTTGCAACATCATTCCCTTCCTCTACCTCACATACCTCCCCATAGGTGCCTCTATTGGGAGGCACCTATGGGGAGGTATGTGAGGCATGGGAGGGAATGATGATGCAAAGAAATGCATCATCATAGGTATCTCTCTACACCTCACATACCTCCCCATAGTTGACACTATACACTTCACATATCTCCCCATAGGTGCATCTTTACAGGTCACATACTTCCACATAGGTGCCTTTATAGACTTCACAAAACTCCACATACGTGCCTCTATACACCTCACATACCTCCCCAAAGAATCCTCTATACACCTCACATAAATCCCCACAGAATACTCTATACACCTCACATACCTCTCCATAGGTGCCTCTATACACTTCACATACCTCCCCATAGATGCCTCTGTAGACCTCACATATCATCCAACCAATGCCTGTATACATATCTCCCCATAGACGACTCTGTACATCTCACTTACCTCCCAACACATGCTTAATTAATGCACTACATACGACTGGCTTGATAACATGATTTTGTCAACAAAACAAGCGCACCTACCTACAGGGAAAATCATTCATATTACCTAGAGGCTGTACCAAACTAAACCCAAACTCTGGTTTACCAAAGAACTTAGAACTGATTAAAATCAGAGCCACAGACTGGCAGGAATGGAAGAATTTGTCTAAACATTAACAACAGAGGCAACATTTATTAACAAAACAGCTTAGAAGGTGTGTGATAAGGCTTTGCATTTCCATTCACAGCAACCCCCCCCCCAGAAAAAAAAAAACTCTTCCAAGCAACTATAGAAACTACTAAACAAAATAACTGGAGTGGAATTAAGCAAAGCACAAGTAGACAGAGACATCACCAATGTTCCTTGGACCCCCGTTTCACCAGCAGACTTTTTAAATAAAATCTCTGTGTTGCCCTACATCTCTTTTCACCCAGACATCTCCTTAACTTTTTCTATCAACATACTTCTGCTTTCCCTCTCCTTTCTATTTCACAGTCTTGACAAAAAAAGAAATGCAAAAACGTTAGACCCGTTATCTTCTGAGCTAGGTTAAGATGTATTTTATCCTGGTTTACCAAATTCTGCCAGGATCATCCAGATCCTGACTTACACTACTGCCTTGTATGCCAGTCAGCCATATGCTGGGTTTATAGCCCAGGTTATAGCATGGCGTAGGATTGACTTTCACAGAAATGCCATTCCTAACCTTTCCATCACAGTTTTTATTCATGTTTGGCCTCAGATACTCACAACAGACGTCATCCTTTTCCTTGGTAAACCATGTGTTCTCCTCCACCTACGCTGTGCCTTGTGTCTGGTCACATTGCCTGCTATGCCATAGAAATAATTTCCATCATCCTGAAATGACCACAAATCAATAGGAATACAGGACACTCATACACATGAACTTGCATAGCAGTAGAAACACATCCATTCTAACAAAGGATATATCAAGTCACAGTATGTCAATAATGAAGTAAAACAGTCCATGTAGCTTCTAAGTTATGCCCACTTGGAATACGATACTGCAGTAACAGAGACTTGCATATATATTTAATAAGACATTACAAATTAACTTCATCACATACCAGGAAAGCAATCAATTATAGAGTATTTATGCTATAATTAAGTATTTTACAAAGCCAAAACTATATAATATGCACAGAACTTATATCATGTGAGAGGAGAACCCTAAAACTTTTTAGTACTCCATCAGCAGTTTACTGCAGAAATCATACTTTACATAAACATACTCTATACATAGTTCTGTAAGACAAGGTAACATTTGTCATAGGTAGTGTTGAACCATGCTTTGTTCTGCAGATTTGGGGGGCATTTAATATAAGCTATGTTTTATTACTTATGACTTTGGATTCTGGACTCATCTTATTAGTCAGTAAATATTCACTGTAATGGAATACCCTTAGGAATATGCTGCATTCTCTGTGTGTGTGTGTGTGTGTGTGTGTGTGGGGGGGGGGTTGCTACCCTGTGATAAATGTTCCATTTCCTTAACAATGGCGCCCATTATAACAAATACTGGATATAAGTCTATATTGGTGGTGTAGAGAGATAAAGCCTTGTCTATGGCCCAGACAACCTGCCTATGAATATTGGTCAGGTGCTTAACAGTAACAGCTGGTAGGATGGGATGTCATCCTGAAGGTCAGGAGGCATCTATTCACAGAGCACACAGGCACAATCATGGCCCTGGTGAAGCCTGGACAGGTAAAAGTGAGTGGTGCTTCTTAGGGGTGAGTGCAGCCTGCTAACATTAAAATCCTTGCAGAAGTGAGGGGACAAGTATTCCTTATGCGCATCATACATCTCACCCATGGGGGTGTTGTCAATGTAGACAATGAGTGGGAGGCAGGGTTAAAGAAAATAAATACTTCCCAGAAAAAATGTGATACTGTCCCAGGTCCCTCAATCTTCTTCTCCAAATCTAAACACAATTCAGAGATAGTCAGGGAGAGTAAAGGAAATACAGTGGATGAGGTGAGGTCTTTGGGGCAGCGGATGGTGAGCTGCAGGGGGCAAAAAACTTATCCCAAAAATAAAGAAATTCATTAATAATTAAATTAAATAAATATAGTAAATACATAAGTAAGTAAATAAATAAATATGGGATTTAGCTGGAGTATTGACTGCACAGAGATGTATGATCGAATCAGCTCCCATGTAAATTGATGTCATATTGTTTTAATTAATATTTATGATATATGTTTTCAGGAAAATCACCTGTTGAGTCTTTGGTATGCGCTCTGTCTGAATTTTTAACCCACTTGTCTTATATAGCTGGCTTTTATTTGGTTTGTTTTTTAAATAATTCAGTTAAACCCATGCTATGCATATTTATACATTCTTTTTTTTTTACTCAAAACATAATTTTTGTTAACGATAATGAATTAATACATTAAAATAATCTAATAACTAATACAAATTATTATCCAAAACATATTTACACATATTCTCATTATTATTTGATGTCCTTCAATCCTCTATCTATCATTGGTACACCAATGTTGCACAGGTGAATACAGTGCGGATCAACTATGCATAGTCTGTGTAAAGGGAAGCAAAATGATTTAAGCACTAAGTTTGATAATGCAGTCTGATTTAGGCACATCACAACCTCCCCTCGTGTTAGAGCTTAACAATTTCATATGTGCAGCTGTAGTGATTTATTCCTCTCACCTATAAAGTGCATTCCTGAGAGGCAAAACCTTCTAACAACCTCAGTACCTTTAATATCTGTTTCATGTAGCCTGCTTGATTTTAGACATCACGACTTGGGGGTCACCCATGGGCTGAGGTGCAGTGAGTTAGAAAATCCTGTTGTCTATCTAGTAATACAATCTTGTAGGCACCTATGTGACAAGGAGGATTGATGTCTGAGAGGAGAATATCAATTATTACTCGGGTTACTTGCATCCCACATAATATGAAACAATGTAAGCATAGATGCAATAATAGATAGATGCAAAGAGATACATAGATAGAAAGATAGAGAGATAGATAGATAGATAGATAGATAGATAGATAGATAGATGCAAAGAGTTAGAGTGATAGATAGATAGACAGATAGATAGATAGATAGATAGATAGATAGATAGATAGGTACAAAGAGATAGATAGATAGATAGATAGATAGATAGATAGATAGATAGATAGGTACAAAGAGATAGACAGATAGATAGATAGATAGATAGATAGATAGATAGATAGATAGATAGATACAAAGAGATAGATAGCTAGATAGACAGATAGATAGATACAAATAGATAGACAGATAGATAGATAGATAGATAGATAGATAGATAGATAGATAGATACAAAGAGATCAATAGCTAGATAGATAGATAGACAGATAGACAGACAGCTAGATAGAAAGAAAGAAAGACAGAAAAGTGTTATATATTTCTTTTGAATTTGTCAAGGGCCACAAGCTAGAACAGTGGTCAAGCTATCTTTGTAAGGCATTGATGAAGTAAAAAGTACAGTTGTGTACACTTACCATAAATGTAGATGTTTGAGTGTATTCCCTGTTGGAGTCATCACCTGTCGGTTATCCCTGCTGTGGTATCCCTTGGCAGGCCAGAATACCAGAGTTGCCTGTAGTCTGATGTCACGTCATCAGTGCTATAAAGCAAGGAAGCTGACATCATTACATCAGGTTTTCTTGCCCTAACCCATCAGAAACACAAGGAAATAAGAAAAAGTGGCCCTGGTGGGCAAAACCCACCATGGGAGCTTATGTCCCCCTAGGGGGAGATGCTATATGGGGCATGGAGGGAGGGAAACCAGGACTGCAACAGTGAATACACTTGAACATCTACATTTATGGTAAGTGTACACAACTGTACTATGTTCTTCGTGTTTCACTGTTGCAGTCATCACCTGTGGGAGGATTCCCAAAGCTGAGGAGAGGGGTGGAATGAAAGGTTAGAGTCCTAGGCATGGGTCAGCAGGCCCTGCAGAACTGCAGAGGCAAACCTTGCCCTAGATTTTAAAAGAAAGAGGTAGTTGGTAATGCTTGGTAAAGGTATGGACAGAGGTCCAGGTGGCAGCTTCCAAGATGTCCCTTGTGGGGACTCCTCTGAGGAAGGCTGTGGAAGTGGAGGCTGCTCTAGTGGAATGGGTATGGATAGACTTGGGGGGGTTCCCATGTAGTCTGTAGCAAAAATAGATATAGTGTGATATCCATTTGGAAATGGTTTGTTTGGAAATGGGCTTCCCCTCTGCCCCAGGGGCAAAGCTGAGAAGTAGTTGGTCTGTTTTCCTAAAAGGTTTAGTGTGGTCCAGATAGTATCTGAGTTGTCTGTGCATGTCTATTAAGTGTAGAATTCTTTCCCCCTTGTTTTGAGGGTTGGGAAAGAAAGTGGGTAGGAGTATGGGCTGGTTGAGGGTCACATCAGATAGCACCTTGGGCATAAAGGAGGGGTTAGTCCTCAGGGAGACCTTGTCTGCATGGAAAATGATGAAGGGCTCAACAGCCATGACAGCCTGAAGCTCTGATTCCCAACTGGCTGAGGTGATAGCTAGTAAGAAGGCAGTCTTCCAGGAGAGGTATTTCAATTCTGTAGAAGCAGCGGGTTAGAAAGGAGGTAAGGTTAGTTTTGACAGAACATAATTCAGGTCCCAAGGTAGAGTGGAAGGCCTTCTGGGAGGTCTGATGTTAGAAGCTTCTCTGAGGAATTGCTTAATCAAAGGATGAGAGAAGAGGGGTGGGTCTGAATCGAAATGGGCAGAAATGGCTGAAGCATGGATCTTAATAGAGGAGAAAGAGAGGCCACTGTTGAGCAACTCTGCTAGGTAGTCCATGGTAAGAGGGATCGAAAGATGGGAGGTACCGGCCCCTTTGGACTGGCTCCAGGAGCAGAATCTTTTCCATTTTCCTGAGTATGATTTTGTGGTGCTGGGCCTTCTGGCCTCTATAATCATGTCTAGGACTTGTTTGCTTAACAGGGAGTCCTTGTTAACTTTTAAGGTATAAGCCATGTTAAGATATTGATAGTCTGTAAGTCTGGGTGCATTATCTTCCCCCTCCCTTGGGTCAAGAGGTCTGAGATCAGGGGAAGCTGCTTGGGGGGCTGTAAGGGCAGGCTGTGCAGTAAAGGGTACTAATGTTGTCTGGGCTAATCTGGAGCAATGAGGATGGCCTTTGGTCTCTCCTCCCTTATTTTGATCAGTACCTTGGGAATAAGGGGCAGAGGAAGGAAAGCGTACACAAAGAGGGAGATCCAGAGGAAGGTCAAGGCATCCAACTTCCACAATCAGAGGTGATACTCCCTGGTACAGAACTTTTGCAGCTGGTAGTTGAGGTGTGAGGCAAAGAGATCCACTTCCAGAGTTCCCCACTCCAAAGTGATTTGCAGAAAAATGTTCCTGTTGAGCTGCCATATGTGGGGGTCCAGTAAGTTTCTGCTTAGGTGGTTGGCCAGGGTGTTGTTGACCCCTGGTACTTATTGGGCAATTAGGTGTAAACCCATGGAGGTGGTTGTAAGCCAGAGGCTCATGGTTAACATGCACAGGGGGTAAGATTGGGCCCCCCCCCCTGTTAGTTGATGTACCACATTACTGTGGTGTTGTCTGTTTTTATAAGAAAAATCCCTGGCCTGAGATGGGGTTTGAAAGATGTCAGAGCCTTTTGTATTGCCATCATTTCTTTCTGACTGATATGCAGGTGAAGTTGCTGGGCATCCCAAAGACCTTGGGTGCACCTGCCTGCTAGGTGAGTGCCCCAAGCAATATCTGAGGTGTCGGTGGTGATGGTCTGGCCGGTAGGGCGGAGGATGAAGGGAAGACCCTTGTTCGTGGTACAGGTCTCTGCCCACCAGAGAAACCCAGTCTCTAAGGACTGTGAGTGCTGGCACCAAAGGTTCTTTAGATACCACTAAAGTTTTCTCATGTGAAGCCTGGCCAAATGAATGAGAAGGATGCACGATGCCATGTATCCCAGGGATTGCAGGAACTTCCTCGTGGTGAGGTGACTTCTGGAAGCCAGCTGGGTAAAGTAGAGAGGCAGGAAACTCTGCTTTTCTGGGGATAGAAAAGCCATTTGGGATGCTGTGTCTAGCAGGGCTACCAAGAAAATGATCTTCCTGGTGGGGTTTTGCTTTAATTTCTTCTTGTTGATCGTGAACCTAGGGAAGTTAGGAGAGATTTGACAAAGAGAAGGTCTTGGAGCAGCTTTTCTTTGCACTCTGCCTGAATGAGACAGTTGACCAGGTAAGGATAAATCTTTATATTTCTTTGTCTGCAGAATGCTATGGCGGGGGTCAAGCATTTGGTGAATACTCTGGGTGCATTAGATAAGCCAAAGGGCAGCACAGAGAACTGGAAGTGTTTGCTGTGAGCCTGCTTTGAAGCTCAGGAGTTTTCTGCATGATTCCCTGATGGGGATGTGGGAGTAGGCATCTTTTAGGTTTAGGGTCACTAGCCAGGCATTTTTTGTTAGCATAGGCAGCAGCTACTGCAAAGTTAGCATTTTGAATCTTGGGACCACCAGGGAGGTGTTCAGAATGGAGAGATCCAGGATGGGTCATAAAGTGCCCTCTTTTCTGGGAACAAGGAATAGTCTGGAATAAAATCCTTTGCCTGTTTGATCTGTGGGTACAGGTTATACTTCCCCCTGGGATGTGAGAGTTTGTATCGGTTTCAATGCCTCTGCCCACTGATTTGGAGGTAAGTCCAGGTACCCTCTTGGAATTGGGAGTTAGCTGAAAGAGAATTTGTATCTCTGAAAAATTATCTTTAAGACCCATTGGTCTTTTGTTACATAAAGCCAATTGTCTTTGAAGAGGGAGATACTATTTGCATATATTTTACTTTGTCTTCCATCTTTTTAAGCACCTCTTCTGCTTTTTCCCCAAACAAGTGCTCCTTATCTAGGGGTGCATCAATAAGTTTGGACTTTACATGATAAGGGAGAGGATGCTCCTTCAGCCATGCATCTCTCCTAAGTGTTTGGCCACTTGACAAGCAGAGTGCATAAATCTGCTAACACTTTTGAATTGGCACAGTCAGGAAAAGTAACAATTCTTTGTTTTAATAATTCCAAAGTGTGTTGTTGATATTTTAACATATGGAACAGTTGAGTGCTCTGATAGCTAAGGTTGCAGAGGTGTATACTTTTTTACCCCATCGGTCCAGAGCTCTGAATTCCTTGTCAGAAGGAAGAGGATTTTTGGCAGAACTCGTCTTAGCTCCTTTAGGTCCCTGTGTAATGACCTCTGGGTCTGCAGCAGGATTTCTGTACAGGTATCTGTGGGAATCTGGTACTCTGTAGTACCTGTCAGGTTTACTGGGAGCAGGAGGGAGGGCATCAGGGGCTAAGCTGGATTCATGGAAAATATCATCCACCACTTCTAAAATAGGGGGGATGGCCAGGGGTCTGTGCTGAGGGAGGCTCAGAAACTCTCTAAGTCTTTTTTTAGACTGTGGGAAGTCCTGGGATTCCCATTGGAAATGTTCCCTGAGGGAGTGAAGGGTTTCCCCAAAGGAAAGGTCCTCTGGAGGGGAGGCAGAAGGGATGGATTCCTCTGCATCTGAATCCTCATAAGCAGTTAAGGGATGCTGTTCCTCTTCAAAAACTGAATAGTTATATTCCTCAGAATCCTGTTCTGTCATAATTTCTGGAGAAGGGTGCCTTTTCCTTTTAGAAGTTGTGGCCTGACTACCCCGGATAAGGGAGATGAGATCCTCTGCCATTTTCAGTATTTGTGCTTGGGGTGGTGGAGCAGTAGCAAGATGGTGGCTAGAAGCAGATTTCCTAGGAGTTGCCTTGCTTCTAGGCCTGATAGAATCCGTTGGTCTGAGAGAAATGGTAGTCAGAAAAGAAGACATCAGTTTTTGTCTAGATTTGGTAGTGCGAAAGGCCTCCTCAGAACCCCGTGCCTGCGTAGCGACTCTGAACCCAACCAAGGCAGAGACAGCCAAAGGCTGGAAAGATGAAGAAGATTTCTGTGGCATACCAGACTCCGAAGGGGTCTCGGTAGAGGCCTGCATAGATATCGAATCACGCATCAGGGGCTGCAAAAGCACCTCACTGAATTTCAGAGAACTGACGACCTGCTTAGCAGTAGCATCATTGGAAGGCTTAGCCTTGTGTGGTCTGTCTCCATCTTTATCTGCACATTTTTTTCAAAATATCCACAGATTGTTGGCTGATGGATGCCATATTGGAATGTGAAGATGGAACACAAAAATAGCTGTCTACAAAAAGAGCTCTACAGCAAATGGTTCTCACATTAAAGAGGGCACAGAACCGGCAACGGGGGATGTTGTGGTCTGGGCCTAAACAAGTGACACAGTATGAATGGAAGTCTTGGTGTGGGATCTGCTTTCCACAGGCGAGACAATTGTTAACTTTTTCGGACATCAGTTAGTGCAAGAAAAAAGGATCCCCAACAGGGTACTTAGCTTTAAACGTTTTCAGCTGAAATTCAACTTCTGGTAGCGAATGACTGGCACTCGTGCGAACTGCTTTTGCTACAGGCTCCACAGCAAGAAAGACTGATGTAATGACCTTGGTTGCCTTGCTTTATGGCACTGATGACCTGACGTCAGACTACAGGCGACTGCAGCCGATGCAAAAAAAATTAACTCTGGAATTCGGACGGCCAAGGGCTACCACAGCAGGGATAACCCACAGGTGATGACTGCAACAGTGAAACACGAAGAACATCCATAGTTGTTTTGGAAGAGGAATGGGTTGGGAAAACAAGTTTACATTTTTTAAAAAATACAGCGTATGCTTTTGGCAATAATGTGAAACAACTCAACATTATAAATACAGTCTGGTTGGATGATAAATCCACTAAGGTCATTGTAAACACCTCTCTGGGCATAATGAAAAGCCTTTTGAAGCAAACAAGTATCTGAGGAAGTTTGTCTTACATTCACTACTTCACAAGTTTGCTTAGAAGGAATTAGGTCTCCAAAATACAGCTTTAACTATCTTTGAGTTTGGGAAAAATCATATATGATACACAGAAAAAACAGAGGAGGGCTGTTAGTTACAATCTGGTCAAACCTATTAAATTGGAAGATAACATTATTTTCATTAAAACAATGCAGCGTAACAGAATAATCCGTAAAGAGGAACAGATTTCTATTATGACGATTTTTATGGCAAGTTTTTTGTAAACAAACATAAGCAATTTGCTCTAATTCTTAAGTTTTTGTGGATTAAAAATATCAGTGCAAACTTCATTAATCTAGCCAGATTAAATGTGCATTATAAAGACTGCCCTATTTTTGAATATTTCACAAGGGACTGCAGCCTAACTAGACATTTTGAAGATGCAATAAAATATGCAAAGCTCAAGAGCAGGTTTGATTCTGTTGTGAGTTAAGATATAAATGAGGGTCGCCTTTTTACCTCATCTGAGATTAGAAGGGAGGATTGGCAAAGATGAATTTTGTTGTGATTTATATTTATGCAAATTAGCTGAAAGAGAGAAATGGGAAAATGGAAAAGCATAGTCTACCTTTCCAATAACTTGAAACTGGATTGCTTTGTTGTAATTGCAAAATTGTTGTTTACTGATGGAATTATTATGAATACAACAATCTCTACTATTAATTTATTAGTTTGCCTTACTAGGAGGATAATCAAGTATAAAGTAAATATTAGATGGCTATAACTGGATGGCCATTAATAGTTATCCTGCCTTTCTGATATCTAGCCATTTCTAGAGCATTTATTTATGTATTTATTTATTTGCATTTGTTAACCAGGTTGGTCCAGCTGGGTAAGAATTATCCTTTTTCAGTGGAGACCCAAACAGACATACAAATACATACAAATAGAGACAAATTAACAATATTACAGAGGAAAACAATATTATGGGTACAATGGATAAGAAAAACAAATAATGAAAGTTTGAGAATATGAGTAAGGTAGGCCAGAGGCATGCATGCAAAAGATTTATGAAAAGGTGTTCTGAGCAAGATCTCTGAATTAAGTTAAAGTAGGCAAAGAAATGATGATTTAGGTGTGGAGTTAGTAGTGTGGGAGTTTTAGGTGGGAGCATTTGAAGGACATTCTCATTTGGAGGAGAGATGGGAGAGAAGCATGGATTTGAAATTGTTGTGGTTAGGTATATTATGTAGTGGTGTGGGGAGATTGTTCCATAGTTTGGCTATAGTGTGGGATAGTAGTAGTTTACCAGTTGGGTGGATGGGTTTGTGTACATGCAGGAGGTTTTGGCCTGTGGATCTCAGGGTACGGGTAGGTGTGTAGGACGTTAGAGATTTAGCAAGAGAGGGGCATTCTGCTGGTTTAAAGATGAATTTGTGGGCTGTTGTAAGTTGTAGGTACTTTAGGTGGTTGTGGAGTTCTAGCCAGTTTAGGGTGGAAATATATTTAAAAAAGGATTCACTAAAACAGATGCTATAGAAGTTACATTTCTGGAGAAAAATGTAACATAGTCTTAAAGACCAACTAATACTGACTTTTTGTCTTCTAAAGCACTCAGGCCTATTGCACAGCTTTATAAAATGCCTTAATATGCACAATATATGCTATACTAAAATTCTAAGATAAGAACTTATATATATCCTGATCATAAAACATTTTGTAGACTGAATAATTGTTTTTCACTGCATAGTCTGATAACTGTACTAACTAAAAGCAAGAGACATCTGGAAGAGAGTCTGTTCTCCAGAATGTTAATTTTATGGTAAAAAGAACAAACATAGTAGTAATAAAATGAAAAAAAAAAATAATAACAGGCAATTAATCATACCAAAAAGTACTCTTTTGTTCTTAAGGGGAAATATTTAAATGTCATATTGGAGAAGAAATTCTGGCAATGATCCTGGTAATAAAAAAATGGAAAAGGATACAAACAAAATGCCCATAATTAATTAGAAAATATGAGAAACTGGCTAGATGTTAATTGTGACAAATATCTTTCTAACTAAAAGGTAGCCTAAGAATTATACATTTATACCTTATATGAAGTAGCACAGCATAGCTAATTTACAATAAATCTAAATATTTTAGCTGGACTGTTACATTGTAGAATTCTTGTAATAAAATTAATTTTCAAGGGGCAGCCATACAACAGTCATATCACCTATAGAAATATTCTAACAGTGCTGCTTAGAAATATGTCAGTCTAAAGAACTGTTATGGAACATTATTTCAAATATGTTTTTTCTTTTCATATTGAGAGGATAGACTCTCGGGTATATCTCCTTGTCTGTTAAATATTGTTCTCCAAACCAGAGAATAGGTTCTTTTATGTAAGGACATAGGCCCAGAAAGAAAATCTCCATTGTCATCTTCAAAGCTTTCAAAAATACAATGGTTCTAATTCTCTTCAGCTCTTACAGTGTTACATGGGGCTCATTACAGGTGCTTGATTTCCAAGGGATTGAAAACCACTGTGTCAAAGCCAGGGAGTCAAGCGCCTTGTACCTCATATAGGCTGCTGTTTGTGCAATGGGTTGGTTGAATATCAGTATGGACAAGCAGCCATGGGGAGGGATCCCTGCATGAGAGGGGTTTAGGATTATGGAGTGTGGGGGGAGTTAGATTTAGGGAGGGATGGTGGAGTTTTGGGTTTAGGACGTGGGGAGGGAGTTTTAGGGTTATGAAGCAATCAGGTTCCTACAGGAAAACCGGTCTGTGCATTTAAACCAATAAACATGTTGTGGATTTAAATTGTACAAGCTGGCTTCCTTCACATTATATTGCATACATGTGATCACAGAATAAGACACACCTATACATTTTTTCAGACCTTTTACTGAATCTTGGCATCATACTGCTGACCAGCCCCCTCACCTAGCCCTTCTTTTATCTCCTTTCTACATCAGGTAAGATTGTGGGGGCCTAAAGTTCACAAATGCCATGGGAAATTGTAGGTGACACAGTGAGCTGCTGGCTAAGCTCTGTGACTCACAACTTTAGGGTCTAGAGATAAATCCTGATCTCTAGTCACTGTTTGTATGGAGTTCACCCATTCTTCCTAGGTCTGTATAGGATGGTTGTCTCCAGGTTCTTTGTTTGATTTCTACCTCCCTAAAACAAGTTGTTTGAAAACTATGAACTCTGCATGCATATTGCTTGTGTCTGAAAAATGGTGCAGAATATTCAATTTGCTTACTTAGTCAACAATGATTAAATTAAAATTATACAATGACTGGCCATTAATATTCAAAAATGAGCACGCTGATTGGCCAGCCCAACCAACGTGCCAATTATAAATCCGAGAATATACTAATTGAAAAAGGACTGTTCGCCTGGACTTTTTCCATTAGTATATCTCACATTTTTTTTTTACTTTTCTTTCTTTTTTTACACAAAAAAAGAAAACAGAAGACCTGAAAAGAAAGAAGGAGATGGTGCAGACAAAAATAAGAGGATAATCGGGAATGTTCTACAAAACTAAAGAAAGTTACCCGATTATCCTTTTATTTTGTGATTTTGTCTGTCATGGCTCTCACGAACATAAAAAAGTCTCCCGATTTCTTTTTTTTTTTTTAATTTTCAATTAAAAAATAAAGCCATGGAGATCTTCCTTTCTCCATTGCTACCTCTGCACAACCCTGATGTACTGCATAAGCCTAGGAACACAAGTCCCATACACATGCAAAGTACATCAGAAAAAGCCCCAGGATACCAGAAAAATATGGAAGGGCAGCACAGAGGCATTATACAAAGACATTATTTAAGAAAAATAAGTATGTTCTACTTGTTTACCTCCATTTCCAACAAGACAAGATTTACAAGTTTAATGCCCTGGGGACTCCAATAATTATCAGAACAACGTACATATTTTTTTTCTAAACATCCAACTGTTATGGCATAAATGCACCTGACAATTATGATGCAGACTTTAGTAACAAATTGTTTATTAAATATAAACAAGAAAAAAAAGACTGTTGAACAAAATGTTGGCCATAAAACCATCTATGTACAGCCCATCAGAGAAATACTATTCCAATGAGTACAGAAATGCATGATGCATAATGCTAGCATGAAGGCTGATGACATCAACATTACATCATACATTTAAATACAGTTTTAATAATAAATTCTATATGTGTTTAAAGTCAGGGTCCAGCAGCCTAGCATGTGGTGACAAAGTATGCTTCACTCCCCTCACAATACTTTACAGCCATCCAACACTAATGATATAAATGGAGTAACAGTTTGTTTTTCTTTGCTTTTTTTATATCCCCTTTCTTTCATTCCAATGGGTGCCCCACTGCCTCACATCTATGATGGGTCTACTGACCTTCCAATTAACCCCAGGTCCAATGTTCGAAATGTAGTCAATATCAGCAAGGGTACTAAGGACACCCTGGCCTAATCATGTTTCTCCCCTTCCACTTTCCCTTTGCAGACTTTGAGACTCATCTGAGGGGTGGGAGTGCAATGGAGATAAGCACTGTACTGCATCAGCTCTTCCTCAAAATTGGACCATGTCTCCCTACTGGAAGGTCCCCAGCCTCTACCATAGATCAATTAAAGAGATGTCCACAAGTCTGTGATCCTCCCAGCAATGCTAAAACCCATCCCTCTCTGCTGCTCTGTCAGTCACCCAAGCTGCAAATTAAATCCAGGTTGGCTGGACTGTAGTCAGGATTGTATCTCTCTATGCCACAAGGCAATTGAGTAACAGTTTTTTATTCCAAGACTTATAACTGGGAGTCCTGGAATAGTGAGATTGAATTTATGGCAATGGAGCTTTCAAGTATCACTCTGAAATTGCTATATCTCAGAAAATGTACTTTTTTTGCATGACATTGTGATCTCGCAGATTATTTATATAAGTACTGGGGCTGTGAGGATGGATGTAGTCAGATTTTTTTTTAATTTGTTGTTCTTTAGATTTGCTGATTTTTTTTTCTTTTGTAGAATGCTGGTATGTAATCTATTCCCTGTTGACACTTATACCTTTTTTGGAAGTTCAACAGACTGTTGTTCATTTGTAAACTAGTCAAAACATTACTGACAACTTCTTCACAATTGCCAGTGTGTCTAGGCAATAAGTAACTAATTAGTGATTTTATTTTCAAATGTTTGATTGGATCATTTCTATATAAATTATGATGAATGTTCTAAATTTCTGGGTTCTTTTCACATCTTTCTTTATCATTGATTAACAACTGCAACTAAGGTGTAATGGAGTCTAGACACATGTTATACAATTATAATGTTTTCTTTCTCATTCAAAGGTCTAGATTGTAGTTTGTAAACAGTTTGAAAATCACATACTGCTTCATTCATTTTAAACAGTAAGTTTGTAATAAAGGTGTGGTACCTTGCAAAAATCAGATCAATTATTTCACCTGAGAAATCAGAATTATTAGATAATAAATAAACTTTCGTGTATTGCTTTGCTGGTTGCCACAAAAACATCTCTCAAAATGACTCATACTTTAGAATGTATGCCAGTTCCGGAAAAAGTTGTATGATTGGGTAAAAAGAAATATGACTTTAATAATGAATTTACATGCTACAGTAGTTAATATAAATAAACATACCTGTCTGTCTGCCTTGTATTCTTCATAAGAAAGGCTAAATTAATGCCAAACATACGATAAACAACCTCTACAAGACTGAAAATAATAAAAAAGTAATCCATAACTGTACACTGTATGAAACTTCATTGAAAGGCCTAAGCAGTTTTAGGTGAGGGATGATAGAACAGGTTAATGTAGAAGCAAACTAACAAAATATTTTAAAAAATGCAATGGATTGAGGCTACTTATGTTATAAAGCTTCACACATTATTCCTAAATGACCTAATATTTATAACAACTTAGGACACTTATTCAGACAATATATTGAAATAAGAAAGAAGGCTTTCTTAAATAATCTTAAAACCACCGATTTAGCTATTATTTTTAACATCTGGCAGTAAAACTGAGACAGTAAGTACATTTCATAAACTGAAGTAACTGAAGATTTCATTTATTTATTTTTACTGTATGGCTTTACTTAAAAACATAAAAAAAAGCTTACAAAACAATATTATATTTACTGTTTCTGTTTTATAAAAGCGATCAAAATGGTAGATATTTAACAAACTATATTTTTTTTATTTTTTCAAGCATAATAATATAGAACTGTATGTTCTATATCACATTTCAAAGGGTATCTGAAAATGATCTTGCAAAAGCACAGTTTCAATATGTAATTTCCCGCTACTGATTATATATTTTGTGTTTAACTGACACTGTCTATCCATGCAAGACTGCTTAATGTGTTAACTAGACTCCATTAATTATCTGTTCTTGGGCTCATCACTATAGTACAATCGAGGAGGCTTGCATTGTTCTGAATCACTCAACTTATTAAATTGTTAAATGTTTAATGTAATGAAAGAAATTATGTGAAAGTGTAGGGCAGTTCACTGAAAACTGTAAAATTGGGTCATAGTAAGTATTGACAGTAAATGTCATAACAATGTGTTGAAAAGTGAAACATACCATATTTTTCCAAAATATTTTACATTACCAAAGGCCTTGCTTGTGTTTTATTTATTTATTTTTTTTTTATTATTTTTCATGTTAATCATTTATGTGAGCTTAGATAAAATATGTTCTATAGGCATCTGAGAAGTAAAACAAAAGAAAACAAAATGGTTCCAGCACAGACACAGCAATTTTAATACAGCAATAAAGACTAAGCACTGATGAAGCCCATTTGTGTATAGTTTTATCATGACTTCATTGAACAATATTCTTAGTCTCAAATTAAATTGATCTCTTATAAGATTTAATCACAACTTTAACATACCAGCCTTGTAACAACTTACCTCTCTTCCTCTCTAGCCCTCTTCTCTCTAAGTTAATGCTTTCTTGACCACTACTTGCCCAAACTCCCAACTCCTTCCCTACAAATCCCCAACCTCTCTCCCCCCTCACCTTTAAACTTCCCTTTGCAACCCTACCCTAAATAATCTAGCCATTGCCTTAGTGAATTTTTCCATATACATATTTTTGCATTCAAGCAACGTTTCCTTTACTGATGCTATTTTATTGCAGTGTATAAGTATTATTCCAATTCACAGTGCGAGGTGTTATATTTTGCATTTTTCTTATCATCATACACCCACTGTATTATGCATGGTGCTTTCATTAGCAATGTAATTCTTCCTTTATTCATTCATTTCCATTAGCCTTCCCAAAATGTGACTCTTGCAACAGTTTTTGTAACAATTTATTTTCTCTCTCTCTCTTTGATTTGCAGTTTGTATACTGAAGTTTGGTTTCATTTTTCTTTGTTTTTTTTTTTCTTTCTTTTTTCTTTCTTTGTTCTTTATTATAGAATTATTTCAATTTCTTTTTGTCATGCCAAAGAAATTAACTGCACTAAGTAACTTAAGATAAAGAAAATAAGGTCTTGCTGAGAGCTCCGTCAGAAAAACAATGTGGGCAAGACCATAGTTTGAAGTCCCTGTGGTAAACTAATAAAACTTTGTTTACCCTCTTTTTCATGTATTATCACCCACTCCTCATGCACTACAATACTGTAAACTTTAATCATAATTTATAGCATACTTCTACAATCTCTAATTAGTTCTAATATACAATACAAAAACTGATAAAATAAAACACATACAGTGTTTTTAAACATAATTATTATTATAAATCATGCCATACTATTGATCCATTGAAAAGGTTAACATTTTACTATCAATACAAGTTTATCTAAATGTTACTTTATGAGTAGGAAAGATCTTGCTTTAGATTAGGAATAGGTGTGAATCATGAGTTACCTTTAAAAGACTTGATAGATAACAAATCTCTCCAGCAGTACAACATCTACCTCATTCTCACAGACTATACATTAGATTTTTTTCAGGTGACCTTACTGATCTGTGAGATATATCAGTATAGTCAAAATATTATTGATAAACTTTTAGCAGTAACCATACCCTACAAGCATCCATACAAGTACTACTATATGCACAAAGCTTCTGAATTCTGTAATCACAAAACCCTCATATTTACCGCAAAGAAGCTATACTGCCAAGTTTAGAGACATCTCAGCAGGTTGAAAAAACTAAGGGTTAATTTTGAATTAGTAATTGTTTGCTTTGCAGTAAACAAAGAATGTCCTTCCTTCTGGATATGCTAGAGGATATTGTGTGATTACTGAAGGCCTTTGCAAGCATGCGAAAAATGCATTTGTTTATTGAGATCGTCCCACCCCCTTTTATGGCACCTAAACATTATAACAATCTCAATCACTAGATAAGACACGGTATCATATAGACAGGATTCTCTCAGCTTGAGCTTAAGCACTGACCAGGGAAATGTCTATCTTTATAGTGCCTTTCTAGACCTAAACAAATTACAAGATGAAAAGAAATGAAAAACAAAAATACACAAAGTGAATAATTCCATGTGGAGGAGGCTTTGCTAAATGCCACATGTCTGAAAAGTATAATGGAAATTTAAAAGCATTTCCTCTTAGGAAGATGGGAATATCTGTGCCATTACAGAAATATGATTTAAAGATCTAGGATATATACCATAAATGTAGGTTATATCTCCTTTCATTGTAGTAGATAGGCTAGGAAAGGTGATTGATGACTCATTTGTACATTAAAAAAACACTTTTTCCTATAGAAGTTACAGAACTTTCAAAATAAAACTATGCAGATAAATAAATAAAAAATAAATGAACAATCTAAAAAGTCAACTTAAAGTGAAATAGTCCATACAATGATATTGAATATAAAAATCTGCTGCACACTATTTGTATATCTAAAAGCCTTGGGGGAGGGGTGGACTAAACTGCAGGATGTAAAAGTGAATAAATGCACAATAGCTTGGCATAGAATGAATAGATCCAAGCAAACATTGATTGACTACAAACATTGATTGACTATTGATCATTGTTCAGAGGATGACCATGAGGGGTATGCCTTACCACAATCAGCCAAACCCTTGGCATAACCTTTCTAATTCAGAGACTGATTTTCTGTGAGTGGAAGCATCTCTGGATGGGGCGGCCTCACTAGCCATGGAAATGGATGAAATGGGTAATCCAGAGGAGCAGATAATGCTAATTAGCCATGTGTTCTCCTATGACAATACCTGTGGCTACTGATTTATACTTCCAAATGAATCAGAGAATCAATCAGCTGCAACGATTATGAAGAAATGTAACCTGGCCAAAAGGCTGTGGTTATTCATTGACCACTACAGAAGAAGTCACAATTCAGGTAACTTGGGGGGGGGGGGTTAAGTGTGCTATGTGTGTAGGAATGAATGTGTAAGTCTTTACAGGTATGACTGGAGTAGGATGACTGGGTGTGTGTTCATGTATATACATGTGAGTAAGCAGATATGTGTGTCCGTAAGTCCGATTTAGTGTGTCTGGGTGTATGTCTCATGATGAGTCAGCGTCAGGGTGTGTGTCTGTGTGTGTTTGTGTGTGTGTGTGTGTGTGTGTGTGTGTGTGTGTGTGTGTGTGTGTGTGTGTGTGTGTGAATGTGTGTATTGGGGGATGTTGTAATACCTCTCAATGCCCTTGCTCAAGACTGCCAGAGAAAACCACAAATAATGTGAGGATAAATGTCCACAATCAGGTTCACTTTTTAAACATTATCCTAATTAACTTAAAGCATTAACAGAACTATAGGTTTCACTACAGGATGTATTTTCTATACAATAAGAAGTACAACACTCTATCTTCTGGCACTGCTGACTTACGAGGTATGAAACACTAATGCCTGGCATTACTAACTGAAACTCTAATGTCTATCATTCCTGACTTACTGAAAGGTTTAGTGATTTACCCGAGAATGTAAACTTTTAAGTGGAAGAGAGCAAAGACATTAAGCAGCAGCAAGGATTTTCTGGAAATGTCTGGTGAGTAGAGAGGTATGGTACTTTTGCCAGTGTGATGCAGTTGGCCACCAGAGGTCAATACAGCCCACAATGTGCCTTTAGCCCACATATTTAAAAGAAGCAGTTCTTTGTCATGCAGATTAGGTGTTAATGAGATCTTCTTCATTTTGGTTAAAGCTGTCTCTGAACCACTTTTCCCATAATTGTATAAATTGACCTACCTCTAACAGGCACTTTAAATGACTGAAGAACATTTTCTGAATCCCAGCCTATGGTAATCAAAACAGCTTGGAGCAAAGAGTTCAAAATGCTGCTAGAAATGCCAGTATATAGAGCGTACTAACAAACCAAAGATTACTTCACTTCCATTTATTGTTACAGTCTCTGTAATTAATGTAGCTGATGAGCATCAGTATTCACATAAAATACAATAAAAATACATAATCTTTCATGACTAGTCGTGGAATCTATGATGCAGTAGGTGACACTTTCATGAAAAACAGACACGTGTTAGTGCAACCAACCAATATAAGTCTACAAAGGATAATATTAGTGAGTTTTATGACATTAAGTTCTGAATTCAAGAGCATATACTCCTATGTCACAATATGCAGTCAAAACAAAACTCTGTTGGGGTAATAACAAAATTAATAAGATCCACAACATAAAACAGATAATATGTAGCTTTCAAAATAGCCCTGTTCATAAAACGAGTCTAGATTATTTATAGTGCTGAAGTTTGTTACTTCTGTTATGAAATCTCCTAGTTATAACTATGCACTTAGCATGCTCGCAAAGCCTATATGTAATAATAAGGTTCTCTTTAACTACATGATAAAACCGAAATGGAAAAATTGTGGATGCAGCATCCTGTCATTAAATTATGCAGCAATCATCTATACACAGGACACAGCAAAGGTTGCTACAAAAAGCATTTTGTGCAAACATCACAATAAGCATAAAATATGTCTGAGTGGTACACAGACGAAGGGAGGTATTCTCTGTATAATTGCAGATATGATAGTCACTAAAAGTGCAGTTAAAATAAGTTTCATGAAAAAACACACCTGGTTAATTTTTTTACATAGAATGAAAGAAAAGCTGACTAAATCTCTAACAGTCTTGATAAATAAAATATTAACATGTGGACAAACCCATGATCTGTGCTAACAGGCTGCATTTTCTTTAACTCATGATAGGAGAGGGAGGTCATATCAGATACAAGCAACATTTGAACTGAAAACTTGGACTGTATTTTATATAAAATTCAAAATCATGGAAAGAGTCATAATGGAGCTTATCCAAAAGGACACAGAGGACCCATTTTGGTTAGCTATATAACAGAGTAAATTTGTTAAGGGAGATATTATCTTTTGAATTATGTTAAATTCTTGGAAGAAGTTACAGCAGCAACACTTGATAATGGCTGATAGTACATACAGTTTGCGTTGACATTGCAAAGAAATATTGCTCTGTTTCTCATGAGCATATAATTACCATATTTACAGATTCAAATATCAAGCAGGGCATCTCAGTGGGATCTCATAGGACCTTATTGTCAGACAGGAAAACTGGGTATGGATAACTAGATATAATGTTAATTGAAAAGTGTGTACCATAATTAAAAAGCATTAACGTTTTATATGATAATCTGTAAAAAAAAACATATATCTCGTGAAGTTGTGAAATCATGAGATTTAAAAAAATGGTAATTATGATTGCAAAATAAATCACCAAATCATAAGAAAATATCACTCATTAAAGAGCTAGTGATGATAGTATATTGAAACTGAAACTTTGACCCTGATGTAGGTACTATGATCACTTCAGGCAACATATTGTGTAGGCCATTTAGTTCTAATGGGAAGTCTGCCACTGCAGAGAAAGTATTGTATCATGTCATAGCTCTATGGTGGGATCCACTGATTGAAACTAATACTGTTTTTTTCTAATTTCAAACACACCACCTAAAAAAAAAACATAAAGGTACAATGACTATTTGAAAGAAAAATTACAGGGCAAACAAATACTGATATTGTGGAATTATTTATAATATCTTCAGGAACTTTTAATGTTCACTTTTACATGGCTTATTTAATGATAATATCCACATGGTCTAAAAGGGGAAGTCTGATCCACATGTATTTGAAAGTCTGTAAGTACAATGCTCTGCTGTGGGAGCTAACATCATATCAGTGAATGCAGTGGTGAAAATAAAGACCTTCTAGGATTAAGGAATAAGAATCACCTCATCAGTCTCTATCTATCAATATCTATCGCTATCTATATATACATACATATATATGTATCTCTCTCTCTCTCTCTACATATATATATATATATATATATATATATATATATATATATATATATATAGATCTACTTCATATCATTGCATACCACATCAGTGAACCACAAAACATTAAGACTAAAACAGTAAAGTATCTAATCAATGAAACTTTACAATACTGAACGTTCACAACACCAAGACACCACTACATATGCACCAACCTAAACACCTAGAAATGTTTAAAAAGAATTAAAAATAACCACTATATGGACTACTACACACTTCACAATGCTTTTTGCAGGGGGACTACACCCCGCACACCCCCGAACATTATATATTTTGGAGAAAAGGCTAAATGTCCTGATCCACACTGTAATGCGTTCTCAACCAACAATCCTGGCAACAGGTAAATTATCATAAAAACTTAAAACCTATAATTTACTTGTTCTTGTAGCTCTGAGTGAATTTACACTATCAGGGCAGTTAGGCCAGCGTCACTACATGCGTAGTAGTATTTCAGTGTTCTGACCTTTTAGCATTGTGACATTTCACTAATTAGAAAGTTTGGCGTTTTGGCCTCAATGTTCTGTGGTTCACTGATTTGCTATACAACGATTTGAAGAAGATCCATAAATATATACACACACACACACACATATATATATATATATATATATATATATATATATATATATATGTATATAAAATCTATACACACATATATATATATATATATATATATATATATATATATTTATATATATATATATATATATATATATATATATATATATATATATATATATGTATGTATATATATATATATATATATATATATATATATATATATATATATCACTATTTATATCTCTATGAATCAAAGAATATCACAATGTTTTTTGTTTAAAAGATTGACTAATAATGTCGATTTTTGGAAGTTCATTTAAAACAATGTCAAATGTGATAAACATGATGACCGACATTTGAACTCCTGCACCCCCCACACCCCCTGCTTATTATATACCAAACTCCAAGATTGCACTACAATGAGGAAAAGGATACATTTGGAGATCTGCACTGTACCGTGATCTCCATTCAGAACGTCAACTTCATATTCGAAAATGCGGTCTCACATTCACTAATATAACTCTTCGACTGCTTCCAGTTCAACATTATGACATTTTGAAAACAAGCATTCGGCCAACCTGCATTTGCCTATGTGCCATTCTGTATTTTCATAGTAAACCTATATATGTATACATATATATATATATATATATATATATATATATAATATATTTTTTTTATACCAGTATAGACATATACTTGTGTCTTTGTATGTGCACATTTTTATATAGATTTATAAATATAAGCATATGTGATATGAGCGTATCTATCGATATACATATATAATACACAGACATCATAGTAGAGTACTCCATTTGTACTGTTAATTATTAATGTAGGTGGGACTGTTCTATGTAAGAGGTTTATAACACCTGCACTCTGTTGTTTCAGCATCTTAGAGGGGAGAAAGGGTTTGACACAGAATTAACTTATAAATGGAAGGCAATAAGTTATTTTTGGTAACTATCCGCATGTTTGTCTTGTATATGAAATCAAGGGTTATGTGTGAGGTTAATATTAATCTGTTTGAGTAGAAGGAGGTGCCATTGAGTGGATCCTATTCAGTGAATGGAGAGACTGATACTATGGAGAAAAGGAGATAGTAATACTCTCTATGTTACACTGAATAACCGCCCTTTGACTTGTGCTTCACTGGTTTTCCTAAATCATAACATGTTAATTCAAAGTATAGTAAAAAAAACAAAAAAAAAAAAAAACAATAAAAAATGAATGTGTTTTTGCTGAGGAGAGTCCCTTCCCAGTGTATCCCACTACAGTTTGTGCTAGTCCAACACAATAAAAATCTATGCGGTTTCAGGGAACTGCCATCGAACAAATATGAGAAAAAGCCTCTTGATCTAAAAGCACCCTCATCAATGTATAGCAGAATCATTACTAATTGTGGATTGTTCATGAAAGGCTCTTTGTTAAAGAAAAGTAGAAGAGAAACCCGCTTTATTATTCTTTTTTGTACTGGAAAATCGTTCTTTTTTGTACTGGGAAGATCGTTCACTGCTGAGAAGTTTTGTCAGACTTTTTTTCCTCCCTTTTCGTCTCAAGATAGAGTGACTTTAACTAAAAGACTGCCTGTGGACTGTACTCATGGATACAGAAAAAAGATTTTGACAATTTATTTATTTGTCATTTGATTGTCAGAAAAATGGCGGAAAAAAACTAAGCCAAACAAATACATATACTGCATTCTGTTTACCTGAGCTGACCACTGTCACAGACTACTTTTATTCTGCTTGGCATGTAAAAGCTGAAGGGAAGCATTTTTATTTATAGGTTCATAGGTTCATAGGATGATACTAAGCTTTTGGCCCAGAGGCCCTTATAAGCCTAGACAAGAATTTTGCCCATGTTCCCACAAAGTCAGCACCTGTTTCCCCTGTCCAACAGGGACACAGGTGGGATCCCAAGAGTGTATTTTCTGTTTCCCATCCAGTCGTCCTGGTTCCTCTTAAAGAAGGCTAGTGAGGTGCTCAGCTTGACATGGAGAAGGAGTCCATTCCACAGATGGGGGTGTCTTAGGGACACAACTCTATCCTGCCAACAAGTTCTATAAATGTCACAGACCAGGTTGAGGACTTGAGTGTGGGTTACATGAGTGGAGTTTGACTTATGGATGTGCACCAGTTCCATCAAGGCTGGGTCTGAGACAGCCTTGTATGCCAGGCACAGGTCACCTCTGAGCAATCTGTACAAGACTGAGTACAGAGACAGGGCTTTTAGCCTGTCTGTGTAGGTTAGGTGTTTGAGACCCTGGATTTTCCAATTCAGGAACCTCCATGGTCTCTCCAGCTGCTGCATATGCTTGTCAAGATATATGCCGAAGGGGCCATTGTATTTGATAATGGGTCTCATAAGGGAGGTGTACAGGGACGTTATGACCTCTTTGTTCCTGGATGAAATACACTTACTTATGAGGTGGGCCATGTAGAAAATCTTCCATACTACGAGGGAACGTGGTGGTCAAAAGTCAGTTTGCTGTCAGCCTGGGTGCCCAAGTCCCTCACGACTGATTGCATGCTTAGCACATTGTTATTAATGTGATAATTAGTGAGGGCGCCATTTTCCCCAAAGGGGATAATGATGTATTTCTTGGCATTCAGTTTGAGGCCATGTGTCTGGCATCAATCATCCGTTTCTTTAAGGCCCTCTTGGAGGATGTTCACATCACTAGGGGAATTTAAGATAGCACCCAGCTTGCAGTCATCTGCAAACTTGGTCAGCCACAGACCACTGGTTTTGGCTTGCACCTCAGAAAGGTATATCCCAAACAGTAGAGGCCCCAAGACCAATCCTTGGGATACTGCTTATTACGAGTCTACTACTAGTGGTGGCTTCCCCTATTTTGACTGAGTGAGATCTATCAGTGAGACAGTTAGCTACACATTTGGTAATATACAGGTTGATGCCTAGCTGGGAGAGTTTATCTATTATGCCCGAGTGGGGAATAGTGTCGAAGACTTTGGCTAGGTCAAGGTAGTCCTTGTGCACCATCTTCCCCTTGTCTATGGCTTTGGTGACTGTTTTGAAGAAGATGACCAGGGGTAACAGGTATGATCTCCCTTTGACAAAACCAAACTGTGTGGGGTCAAGCATTTGGAGGTTGCCAATGTGCTTGTTTATGAGGTCCACGATAATGGGTTCCATGGCCTTGCAGATCAGGCTAGTTAGGCTGATGGGCCTATAACTGCCTGGGTCAGTGTATGCTCCACCTTTGTGTAGAAGGATAACAGTGGCTGTCCTCCATTCAGCTAGGATGAAGCTGGTGCTCAGGCTTTGGTTGAAAAGGGTGCCTAATGGTGCTGAGACGTCATGCCTGAGTTCATGTAGGATGCATCCAGGGATGCTGTCAGGTCCCATGGAGGCTGTTTTTTTTTTGTCTTTGAGATGGCATTAAATTCCTGCTCCCTGGTGATGAAGGGAAGGGGGCAGGTGCTGGGGCTCTCCTGGTTCACTGATGGTGGGGACAGGGGGGTGAAGTTTTCATTGAACCTGTCTGAAAGTAGGTTGGCTATATCAACTGTCTTTGTGTATGCGGTGTTCTTGACCACCAGTTCTGAACAGATTTGGGTGTTATCTTTGAGACTGCGGACATATGTGAAGAAGGCCTTGTGATTGTCCTTAGTGGATATGACAAATTTTGACTCAAAATTAGCCTTAGAGGATTTCACCAGTGATCTTATTTGCTTATTCAGACAAAGGAGTGATTGTTTCTAGCATGGCACCTACTCCTTCTTGGTCCTGTACAGCATTTTTTTTTCCTTTTACTATAGAGTTTATTTATTGCTGCTGTCCACCAGACAGGTTTACTCTTCCTTGAAGAAGATGATTTGGTCCTGTCAGGTATTGCTGAGTCCATACAGCTATGTAGGTGCTCATATAGTTTTTTGGTGTAGGCTTCAACATTAGTGCTAGTTCCAGCTAAAGGGATGGTGGCTGTGAAGCTGCTTATACATTCTCTCAGGAGGTTGTAGTCAGCTTTGGAAAAGTCTTTTTGTTTGACCCTGGTGGGGGGGGGGGGCAGGGGAGATGGTGACTTTGAATGTGATCACTTTATGATCGGATCTTACCAAGGATGACGACACTGTAGGGGTGCTACAGTGGCTACTCATGTAGGTTAATACCAGGTCCAGGATATTTTCACTTCTCATGGGGGTGTCGACTAGCTGATACAATGCATCAGCATTGATGAACTCAAGAAATCTTTGGGCACTCATGTTTGGGCTAGAATAGGTCTTCCACTCTATAGTTGAGTAGTTACAGTCACCCTGGATCAGGGTATAGGGTTGACTTTTGATGGATTCAAGTAAGTCCAGATAGGTGGAGTGGGTGTCCTGAGTCATGGTTGGGGGGGGCAGTAGCTAGCTATGATTTGAGCAGGTGTTTTGTCAACATTTAGTCGCACCTGGAGTGTCTCCTGTATGTCATACTCTTTTACCAGCCAGGAGGTGTGCATGTCTTTGATAAATATTGAAACTCCATGTCCTTTGGCTTTGTAGCCCATCGTTTGGGGTCAGAAAGTACAGTAGGACAAGTAACCCAGTAAGGCTGGGGTGCTCACTGCAGTTTTGAACCAGGTTTCAATGACTGCACAAATGTCCGCATCTTCTAGGGCAAGGAATGTTTGAAATTAGTGCAGTTTCATGCTAAGACTCCTAATGTTTAGCAGCATGACCTTTAAATTTCGTTTAGAAAAATTTTTCACATTGGTTATTTTGTCCTCATGACTTTACCTAAAAAAGGCACTATGGGGAGGCAAGAGTCTTTGCCAGAAGCTTGAAGCCCAGGGGGGACAGATGAAGGCCATCTCTGGCAAAGCATCATGGTCTGTCAATCATGTCCTCTCAGGTTGTCAGATACTGGATCCCCTTGGAATGTCACCAGAAACTAAGCCTATTGTTTTCTATTTGTATTGAAGCATCATTCTGGGTGATGGTGGGATGCTGCTTAAGGCAAGGGGCATTCTTGCCTGGGACACATATTCAGCAAGCTCAATTATGTCTCTCTTCATATAGTACAGAGAGGTATGTCTCAAGTTATTCACACCAATATGGCCTATGACAGAGTCATAACAGTACCTGCTGTTAAGAGATTTGAGTACATGCGTGATATAGCAGATTCTAGCACCTGACAAGCAACTTACTGTGACTTTCTCCTTGTCTTGCCTGGTGATGGGCACACCTGTGTGTCTCATGATAGAGTCTCCTATGACTAGTATGTTGGGTTTGTGGCTGGGCCTTAGAGGCTGTGAGACACAGGCGTGTGTACTACCTGTGGTGCTTGGTGCTGTGGGTTGTAATGTGGGTGTGCATTTTTGCCTCGGAGGACTCTCTTTTTCTAGGTATGTTTTTGTTGAGAACCTCCACATATGTGGGAGTGTGTTGTATAGGGGTGGGTGGTGTTAGAGGTGTGGTATTTGTAGTGTTTTTGCAGACAACCTTCTCAGTGCCAGATGTTCTGGCTTGTGATTGAGAGAGCAAGGATTCTAGGTTCTTAATGGAACTGCATCTCTCTCAAATTGTGTTCCTAGGTGGTGGTAGTAGAGGGCTGTGTGTGTACATGAGGCAGTTGCTACACTGTGTGAGGATGTTCATATCAACCAGACTATCAGGAGTAACCATAGAAATTATCTGTCCATGGTTGTCAGAATCTGTGGAAGAGAGGTCAGGGACAGTAGATTGGGTACTATCTGAGGATTGTAACTATAGGTGTGAGTAGGGCTGGAAAAAATCAATACAGTAGCTGCAAAGGAGGGCCTCACTTATACAGGATTGCTGGAAGAGAAAAATACAGATGAAATACCTCACAAAGGGTTAAAACAGTGCTGCAGTAGTGTGTGATGCACAAAAAAGTGCAAACCCGCACAGATGTGGGGTTTAAATACCACGAAAATTAAAGTAAAACAGAAAAACTGGAACTGACCAATCTACCCTTGTCCCTGAGCTCTTAGCTAAACATCCTTAGCTAAACACCCATAGTTGAAAACTGGTTCCATCAACGCTGTCTCCTCCTTAACCCCCAAAAAACTAAATTGGTGCTATTCTCTCCCATTCAGAAGTCTCCTACTATCAACTTCACAATTACATCTAATAATGGTACTGTAATAACTCCAGACACAACCACCAAACTTTTAGGTGTAACAATTGATCATAATCTAAACTTCGACACACATATCAACCTAACCATTAAATCAGATAATAAAAAACTTGGTTTCCTCTACAGACTTAAACCCTATCTCACACCTCTAGCTAGGACTGCTATTGTCCGAACTCACTTGATCTCCACCCTTCTCTATGCATCCCCAATCTATACCTACTTATCCAAAAATAATCTTCATAAGTTGGAACCAGCCTATAATAACATAGCTAGATTTTCCACTGGTGCCCCTTTTTGAACCCACCACTGCCAAAATCTTAAATTGCTAGGATGGTTGGAATTGCAAAGTCAGATTATTTTCCAGCAACTTACTACTATACACAAGATCTTACACCATCCCACAGATACACCCATACTCTCTACCCTTATCTGCCCATATAAAAATCTAACAACCCTTCGATCAGCTAATAAGGTACTAGTAGCTACCCTAAAGTCCAACAACAAATCTGGAGATAGCTTGTTCTCAAACTCTATTGGTAACTCTTGGAACACTCTTCCAACTGAACTAACAGCCCTTTCTTCTACCCCACTTTTTAAGAAGCAATTAAGATTCTTCCTTAAAGCCCAGTGGCTTTGCCCATGCACAGATCCTGACTGACACTTTCTCCCCTAGCAGGACCATCCTTTACTATCCATCTTTAACATGCTATTTCAGGTGTTCTGATTCTTCTTCTTCTTCTTTCAGCTTTTCCCATTTAGGGGTCGCCACAGCGGATCACCCGTCCGCTCATGATTGGCAGTGGAATTTTTTACGGTGTCAAGTTGCCAGCCCGGCACTCAACCTTCCACAGTAGGCACACACACTCATGCCTAGGGCCAATTTAGAGTGTCCAATCCATCTACAGCATGTCTTTGGGATGTGGGAGGAAATTGGAGCACCCGGAGGAAACCCACACGACCACAGGTAGGACATGAAGACTCCGCCCAGAAGGCATCCCAGCCGGGAATCGAACCAGAAAACCTCTTGCTGTGAGGTATTCTCTATTAATTCCTACTGTTGTAGCTCACCTCCTAAGATTTGGTAAACTTTATAAACAATGTTACCCTCAAAAAAAGAAAAATTGTTTTATTAATCATTTTACTCAAAATGTTTAACTTATTTAGTCGGGTATGTTGGTATGTTACTGTAACAGTACTATATAAATGTTCCTGTATTTGAAATGTTTTACCTGTCTGAAATTATCTGTATTGTATATGGTCAAGATTTCTGTCTTGTAAATTGTCTTACTGTGGAGCTTTTCTCCCCGGGCCTCCGCTGAAAATGGACATGAATCCAGTCGGACTATCCCGGTCAACAAATGTAAACTATATAAAATAAATAAATAAATCCTATGCTATACTAATTCCAACCAGTTCACTTACTCCCATTAAGTGCTGGTAGGCCCTAGCCAACACAAGATGTCATAGCAGGAAACATAGTTTTGTAGAGTCTTTCAGCAGCTTTGAAATCAGCACAGGGTAGATGCAGAACAATTTAATCAGGCTACCGACAGCAGTAACAAATGCAGCAGAACAAACACAATTGAACACTTAAACACAAGCAGCAAAATAAAGTAGGAATAGGTACTTTTTTTAAGTAGAAAGAAAGGAAACAGAAGATAATTCAAGGTTAAGAAGCTAAAGGGGTGGGCCTCCATAACTTATCTCACTGTACTCAGTAGAATGAGCTGATGCAATGGTACTGGGAGGAGTGTCCAATATCAAATTTATAGTAGAGGCGGGCAACTCAAAAGCCATCAAGCTTTCAGACCACAACAACAGATTGGCAGGCGAGTGGGGAGAGAAGATTAGAACAGAGGTAAGGATTCAATTCACTAACCCTAAAATACAGTTGCACAGTTTAAACAGATATGCAGCAAATATCGTTTTAGGTAATCCGAAGTGTGGAAAACAATTGAAGATAAGCACTTGCCTCTTGTAGTCTCACAGAAGGTTTTTGGAAAGGGCTGAAGGCCTAACTCATTGCAGCTTTGAGCAAACAAGCACAAACTGGTTCAAATACTGGCTATTTAAGGCAGAGAAACATGAACCAGCCAAATTTCAAATTATCCAGTCAAACACAACCTGAACAGAGCCCTGTAGCAGTAACTCTAGCTAGATCAGAACAAACTGAAACCCCCAACCACGAAGCATAGCTAGGCCTCTCTAGACAAAAGATTAACCATACTAAAAGCTTCAAATGTCACAAACAGTACTAGATTTAGCAGACCCTAAACCTAGTCTATGTTAGTGTTTTTCAATTGCAGCAACAAGTAAAATGAACAGAAAAAGCTGAGAAACAAAAAGGAGACAGAGATCAGAACAGGGGTAAGGATTCAGTTCACCTAGACTAAAATGCAGTTGCACAGTTTAAACAGATATGTAGTAAATATGGTTTTAATCAGAAGTGCAGAAAACAGTTGAAAATAAGCACTTATCTGTTGTAATATAATATATGTAAATGAAATTCTGAAGAAAATCTTGTGTTTGAATTTTATTTTCCCTTGCAAATAAATAAATAAATAAATAAAATAATGACTGTAAATAAATTGATTTTGCCAAAAAACTATAAATATACATACAGGTATTTTCAAACTAATTCAAAACCAGTATGCTAAGTGTACTGACTCATTTAGTTATTTACTCAGCAGGAGTCATTAAGCTGTAACAGGTACCTCTTTTTCTGAGCTGTTGGCTTGTTTAGCATTTTTAATTTCAGACACATTATATGTTTATTGTTACAGCTGTACAAGTTGGTCAGTTAGTTATATAGCTGACTGGGCATTTCAAATGTACCTGAATGACCTTAACACTTCCCATTAAATAAACTAATCATCCAGTTCATTTCCATAGTAGTAGTGTGAGTCTCGAGGCTTCTTAGGGATGAGAATGAAATAGTGGGAGTGGTGCCATAATTCATCTTCAGAACATCTGATATTTTCACTCGGCTGCTCCAATTATTTATTTATTTATCTGGTATTTGTTTACTAGGAAAGTCCAATTAGGTATGAGTCCATTTTCAGTGGAGGCACATGGAAAAACGCTGCACAGTACACATTAAACAGAATTAAAAATTGAACAATGGTTACAAATATTGAGACAATAAAGTAATACAGTATATGAATACAATAAAAGAAAAGAAAATACACGGCAAGCAATTAAGTTGAGCATACATTATATACAAGCTAGAAGACAGTTTGTAATATGTATGTTACATAATGATGGAAGAAAAATATATAACAGAATAAGTAATAGGTCATAAAACCCATACACTTTTTCTGGCAGGAGAACTAGATAGCAAATTTTAGTCATTGATTCTGGGACAGATAAAGGTTAGTGTAAGAATATAAAGAAAGGCCATTAGAAAGGTAAGGAATTAAAAAGAATCAAGGCTAGAAAATAGGTAAAGCAGGAAGGGAAGTAGGCTGCATCAGGAAAAAGTCTATTACGAGTGTGGAAAAAGGGAATAGAAAAGAGAACTATAACAGCATGGAGCATGGACAGATCCAACTATTGGTTAGATGTTCTTTCAGCCTCGACCTGAAGGGGTATAAGTCTGATTACTTCTGGAATGCTATTCCCTGATTTGGCAGCACAGTGAGAATACAGACTAAATCGGTTAGAACTTTGAGGTTTGTAAATAGATAATAGATACTTGTGAAATGAGCATAGGTCATGAGATGGAATATAGTGTTGAAGTAGTGATGATGTAGTCTGTGAAAATGAGGAGTTGTACAGTATTTTGTGAGTTAATGTTAGTTGATTAAAGCTGAGAAGATGGGGTAGTTCGAACTGATTTAGGGATTTGAGAGCAGAGCAATGGTGAGAGTAGTGGGCCTGCCCTGTGGCAAATTTAGCTACTTTATTATAACATTGACTAAGTTTTGCTTTGAGGGAAGAATGAAATTTGGTTAGGACAGGTGAAGCATATAGAAGGGAGGGTAAGAGGAAGGTGGTGGCAGGGAGGGTAAGAAATAGGAGGTGACAAGGGTTCCTCTTGTGAAGTTTGAGTTAGCCCTATACATCATGAACAATTTTTGATTATTTTATTTTTTTTATGACGTTGCTGATATGTAGCTCAAACTTCAGATTGTTGTAAATAGTTACACCTAACAGTTTTGTATGTGAAACCACATTGATTGAGGTATTGTTCAGAGAAGTAATAGCAACGTTAGAAGCATCTGGAGAAAATAGTTTTGGTAAAAATAGTAGAAGTGTAGTTTTTTTTTTGGATTAAGTAGTAAATGGTTGTTGGTGAGCAAAGACTCAATGGAATTGAATTCTTCTTGCATTAAACTCTGTAGATGAGAGAGTGTCCTGGCAGAGAAGATTAATGTAGAGTCATTAGCATATTGAATTAGGGTGGCTTGTTTGCTGGCAGTATTAAGATTGTTAATAAAAATGTTGAAGAGAAGTGGACCTAGTATTGAGCCTTGGGGTACCCCAGTGCTAACAGATAAGTAGAAGAGAAGTTAGAGTACCATTTGATAGATTGGTATCTCTTAGAGAGATAGTGAACCATTGTAAGTATGTTTTGGTTAAGGCCAGAAGAGATGGATGGGATAACTGTTGGGGGTAGGAGACAGTATCAAAGGCTTTGGATAGATCTAAGAACAGAGATGAGACAAAGTCTCCTGAGTCACGAGCTTTGTTGACGGTGTCAGTAAAGGATAGTAGAGCAGTGATAGTGCTGTGTGCTGGTCTGAATCCATGTTGGGTGGGAGAGAGATGATAATTGTCAAGGAGGTATTGAATAAGTTGTTTATGGATACATTTTTCTAGAATTTATGATAGTGGAGAAAGAATAGCAGTTGGCCTATAGTTAGAGAGTTCTGTGGAGGTGCCACATTTGTGGAGAGGAAGGAGTTTTTATACAGGGCAGGGAGATAAGACTCCTTAATGGATCTTTTAATGATTATTAAGACAGGGTATGCAATTGAGTCAGCAGACATTTTTAGAAATTCATTAGGAGGATTATCACAAGAGGTGGAACATGACTTGAGCTTACACAGGAGGCATTTGATGAAGGAAGTAGGAACTGGTTGAAGGAAAAATGTGGAGTGACAGGTAATAGGAGGCTGAGAGAGGGAAGAGGGAGATGGAGGCAATTTGTTAGTGATGGAAGCTATGCTATCAATGAAGTAAGAGTTAAATTGAGTTGCTATGTCAAGGGAGGTACTATCACAGGAGAGTTGGGGGGAAAACTGACTTCTTGCATTTAGGATTTTTAGATAGTGTGCCAGAAGGTTTTTGGACTGGATTTGTGCTGATTTTTTGACTTTGCATAGAATTGCTTTTTGTCTAAATTAGCCTGTTTCTTTACAAGGTTACGCAGTGCTTTGAAATGCTATAAATTATTGTGAGTATTATGTTTTAGGTAAGTTGTCCAAGCCTTGTCTCTTTTTTGCATGAGTGATGTGGTATAGACAGAAAGTCAAGGAGTATAGCTGATTTTAATTATTTTCCTTCTGGTGGAAGCTAAATAATCCAAAGTGTTTAGGAATGTAGAATTAAATTCCATCATCTACTGGTAAATATGTAAGGAATGACCAATTGATGGAGTTTAGTAAATCTGTAAAGGCCTGCTGGTCAAAGCTGGATAGGTTTCATACTGTCTTGTAGTTGTGTTGTCTACATGAAAGTGAAACAAGTCTAGTTGTACATATAGGGTGGTGATCACTGATAGAAGCTGGAAGTATTTTGGATCGAGAGAAATTGTTAGGATGGGAGACCAAAATCCAATCAATTACTGAGGCATTTTGGTTTGCAGAACAGGTAAAGGCTGGGTGAGTAATTACTTGAGGACATCCAAATAGGTTTATGCTATCTGTGAGAAATTGCAAGTTCAGTTTCTGCCATCAATGTGGATTGCGAAATTTTGGGACCAGGGGTAGGGTGAATGTCATCACAGAGCAGGAGGAATTTCAAGACTGTGTAGCAAAGATAGGATTTGATTTTGGTTAAATTGCCAGTAATGTAATATTAAACAGCTATAGCTGTGTCTGAAACAGTTTGGGTTTAAGGACAGTATATTGTCTGTGTGAAAGAGATGAGTGGTGATGGGTAGGGAGGAGTGATTTGTGTTATTGGTGTAAGAGGTAGTGTCTGCAGGAGAGCTTAAAACAGGTTAGGAGAATCATTTTAGATTAGGGAATATTACAGAGTTAATCAGACAACCTACTTAGGATAATTTGAGGAGACTAATAACAATTATAACTAATAACACCCTACCTAAGTACCATGTTCAATCATAGCCTCACCTCAGGCTTTGTAACCACTGAATGGTGCACCGCGACAGTTATCCCACTCCACAAAGGGGGAGCCACGACGGACCCCAGGAACTACTGCCCCATTAGCCTGACAAGCCTGGTCTGCAAGGCCATGGAATGTATCACCGTGGAACTCATAAACAAAGACATTGGTAATCTCCAAACTTTGAACCCTAACCAGTTTGGATTTGTAAAAGGCAGATCATGTCTCCTAAACCTGATTGACTTCTTTGAAGCGGTCACCAAAGCCATAGATGAGGATAAAATGGTTCAGGCAGCTTATCTAGATCTCGCCAAGGCTTTCGACACCATCCCCCACTCTGGAATTATAGATAAGCTCAGTAAACTAGGTATAAATCCCTACATCACAAGATGGGTTGCCAACTGGCTCATGGACAGAACCCACACTGTGAAAGTAGAGGATTCCAAATCCAACATCAGACCAGTGACAAGTGGAGTACCACAGGGTTCAGTCCTGGGTCCTCTCCTGTTTGGTATCTACTTCTCTGAAGTGCAGGCCAACACAGAAGGTCTTTGGCTAACAAAGTTTGCAGATGACTGCAAACTAGGAGCCATAATCGAAACTCCTAACGATGTGGAAAAACTACAAAAGGGCTTCACTGAGACAGATACCTGGTGTCAAAGCCATGGCCTGAAGCTCAATGCCAAAAAGTGTATTGTCATCCCTTTTGGTAAAAACTCTGTACCCATGAACTACCACATAGCTGGTAGTCTACTTAATGCCAAAAATGTGATAAGAGAACTTGGGATATAGGTGGATAGTAGTCTCTCCTTTGATAATCACATCACCACAGTGGTCAGGAAATCCTTCTACGTGGCTCATCTCATCACAAAAGGATTCTCATCCAGAAAAAAAGAGGTCATTGCTCCCCTCTACTCATCACTCATTAGACCCATTATAGAGTACAATGCCCTTTTTGGTATGTACCTCACAAGACATCTACAACAACTGGAAAGACCACAGAAATACCTCACAAAGAGGATTACTGGCCTCAAACAGATGCCCTATGCAGACCGTCTCAAAAAACTACAGCTTTGCTCCATCGCATATCGCCTACTCAGGGGCGATCTCTGCCTAACATACAAAGCTATGTCAAACCCAGAGCTGTTGGATATGCTCCACTTAAAGAAATCCCAATCCCTCCGAGCTACACGCTCTAGGGACCTAAACCTTGTCACCACAATAAACAGAACATGCTGGAGGGATAGATTCCTGTCCCAGGGACTTCCCACACTCTGGAACAGACTACCTATCTATGTCAAACAGAGCTCCTCATTAGCACTCTTCAAGAAAAATCTTGATGATTGGATGGGAAATGGGAAATTCACCCCGGGGATCACTTCTGTGGCTCTGCTCGACAGGGGCACAGGAAAATAATTTTCTTGGGTGGCGAAAGCCAGGGTACATTTTTTTGTGTAGGCTTGTATGGGCCCTAGCGCCGATAGCCTTTTACCTACCTATGAACCTATAAACTTATTTGTAGAAATGAAGGATGAGGAGTAGTATGCTGATAGGGTGCCAGTGTGATAATAGGAATATGTTCAGAGATGGATGTATGGATGAGGAGTGAGGAGACAGAAGAAGGGGATGATGGGAGTGGAGCTGGCAGGGGAAGGAGTGTGGTGTGGATAGGTTTAAATTTAGAGGTAGTGGGGTGCGAGGAATTAGGGGGCAGGGTAGGGGTGAAGTGAGCCGGAGGACAAATGAAGTGGGATAACACCCCAGAAACAAGACCCAGCAAGTAAGTGCACAGAAAAAAACTATCAGTGAGGCTGCAACAAATCTATTAAGATGCTGGTTAGAGGGCCAGTTAAGTATTGGGTGCAAAGTAGTAAAGTATACAAGGGTACATTTTACAGCTTATAAAGAAAAACAGCTTAAGGGTGTTTGACACTCCTCATTAACTAAGCACAGTGGAATCAGAAACTGCTGCAAGTAGAAAGTGCTGCGAGTATAATTACAATTACTCCTCAGTACATACCTGCTATATCCCTGGGGGTAGCGTGCTGCGGCAATGGACTTAAACAAGGTGCATGCCTCCCACAGTTGTGTGAGAAACCATCACTGTCCCTTAGTCCTTAAAGGCAAAGCCCCTACATGATCTAGTCTCCACAAGGGATGCTACACAGATTCTATACGCCATCTATATGCCTCTTCATCCTCTCTCAAAGATGGTAGAGGAGCCTCTGCTTCATCGTTCCTGCCTCTGTCTTGTCTATAGCCCCTAGAACCAGAACCACTAATCAGACACATGTTGTCAGAGACATAGTTAGTACTTCATCTTTCTGTGACGTAATGCTGGCTAAAGTTTTCTTATTTATTTAATTTTCACAAGGATCTATCTATTTATTGTAGTATACATTGATGCATGATATTGGCAAGAAATGAAAGATAAAAAAAAAAAATATATATATATATATATATATATATATATATATATATATTCCCCTGTCCTTCCACCCAGCTACTTCCAAGTCATAATACACTAATAAAAAGGACATCCCTTCTTAATTTTTATTTGGTAAAATTCAGTAGCATCCATGTTATTGCGGGTGTGTGTGTGTGTGTGTGTGTGTGTGTGTGTGTGTGTGTGTGCGCGCGCGCATGGAATGTGTTCTTAAATAAACACAGCACTGCATAAAGTCATATGTGAGGCTGCATTTTTCTTTTTATGATATAACAAAGTCAAGAAGTCAGAAGACATGAAAGCATTGGTAGCCAAAATCAGCTAAAATTCCTTGATATGTTAATTGACTGGTTTGAGAATCAACCAACAGATCTACATGGAATGAAGCACAGATAACATTTAATGTGTCTGAACTTTGCTGTTTGTTAGTTTAAGGCAATCACTTGAGAGGCCACTGATTAGCTACTTTAATGTAACATTGTAGCAGAATTAAGGAGACATGAGGTGAGCTTCTGTACTAACACTTCAATAATGGTAAGCTTATTCTGATGTCTTAATTATGCAAGGAAATCCAGAAAAGTAGAATATATTGAGGTAACTTAAGAATAAGCTATTGAGGTGGCAAAGTCTTTTTAGGAGGCAAGTTGCTGGACAGCATTCTTAGACCTTCTCTGGATGCGTACTATATATCCAGTTATGAGAAGAGAATTTGATGGCTTAGTATATAACTACAGTAAAATACTAAAACTACAGAACTGATGGGCAGAGATACTTAACTGAGGGGATCCAGCCACTATATTCACTCAGCAAAACTATTCCTTATGAGGAGCAGGGCAAAATAAATACAAAACCAATATGGCACAAACTATGTAAAGAGATTGCTAAGGAGGAAAGGAGCCCTGCAGAATATTCCAAAACAAAAAGGAAAATGCAAGTGTATTGCTGTTAGGAGGAGGAGGAAGAGAACTTCCTTAACTGGAAGGAAGACAAATTCAAACTTACAGAAAGGATTTTTCAGAGGGATCAAAAAGGGGAAGAAATGTCTCTTTTGCTACATTAGTGGAAGAAACAAAATGTATAACTTCTAAATAATTCTGTACTATTCTTTGTTATTACAGTTCATTTAACAACCACCATTTTATTTGGTCACTAGCACTTCTGTCTGTGTGCATTTGAAGAATACAAGTCAATATACCAATTTCATCTCCAGCAAAGGACTGGATGATGGTTAGAAAATACAAAAAATGGTAAGATATACAGAAGACAAAATGAGGCCAAAACAAACTTTTTTACAAGAAAATAAGTAAAACTACATGACTGAGTCAGCGGTAGCATTGTTGCCTCGCAGCAAGAGGTTCTCCCGTTCGATTCTCAGCTGGAGTGCGGGGAGTGTCTTCTGTGT